>NC_033626.1:13329314-13343343 GCF_001540865.1 Ananas comosus | reverse complement strand
AAATTCAAAATTAAAAGTTTACAATTTTAAAATTTATAATATTTATTCCTAAATCTTCAATTTCAAAATTTAAAATTTTTAAATTCCTATTGTGCTCTCTCTTACTTAATTTTTATTAAACATAACGTTCATACCTCTTCTCTTTTCTTTTCCTGTCGAGAAATGCGCATGCTGTTTTTCTCTCTCCCTCAGTTTAATTTTTAATTTAATGCTTTTTTTTTCTCTTTGTTCAAACAAAATGTATGAATATTTAAATAATTTTAAATTTAAATTTAGTAATTATATATTTTTTATAAATTTTTAATTTTTAATTTTAAAAATTATGAGTAAAATATATTAATTTTCATATGACTCTAGTAAATAATTTTATATAACGTATAATATAATAATTATAAAATTAAAATTTATACCGCTGGAAAGCGCGAGTATATTGTTAGGAACATAGTTAGTTAATTCGGATTCGGCAAAAATTCGGTACGGATGTAATACGCATAAAATTTATTTTCTAATTTTTAAATTCGTTGAAAATTTCGGATTAAAAAACGAATTCGGTATAAAATATAAAATATAAGATATAAAATATAAGATAATTTATATTTAAATATAAAAATTATATGTTTTTTATTCATATTTTTAATAATTCGGGAATAATTCGGCTGGCTCAAAAATTCGCGAATAATTTTTTTTTTTTAGAAAAAATTTCTAAACGGACCGTTTAATTCGGATTTTTAATAATTTACGAATAATTCGCGAATTAACTAACTAGAGTTAGGAATAGTCGAAACTACTTACCGTTCCTAGAGTAAGTGGCAAAGGACTTGGTGGTTGGTACCTGAGACTCAAATTCGAATCCTATTTGATTCACATTTCTAACTAAGTTTATTGCTAAATAAAATAAATGAAGTGGGTAGCGTGTTATCTATCTTTCTAAAAAAAAAAAAAAAAAAGAAGAATAGTCGAAACTAATAATCTATTATCTATTATTAATCTATATGAATTCCCAATAATTTTGCTACATGGCAAGTTTTCCTCCATCCTCACTAACTCTTTTTTTTTTAATTGATCTTTAATTTGGCTTTTCCCCTCCCCTCCTCTCTATTCAATAACCTATAATTAATGTGCTTTTTAATATATACGTTTAGTTTTTAGCCATTTACTCTTTCTCAAATAATTTCTAACATGCAAAATTAAAAGAGGAGAAGATAAATAGTTACTACATTCAAATATAAAGATTGGAGAAGAGCAAGGGAGTCCTCCAAGCTTTCGGATTTAGGGGTAGGTTTGGAAAACGAAAATCCTAAACCTAATTTTTCTTTTCTTTATTTTAATCGCAAATTCTTACTAAATATCAATTTAGAATTAATTTATTTACATTATTTTTTATATAGTGGTTGTATCAATTAAGGATTTGATTTATATGCATTATTTCGATTAATTAGATGTTAGTTTTGATTTTATAATTGATGTGGTAGTTCTGACCCACAACTTCTGATCATTCAATATCTAAAAGAATACAAAATCCTGCAAATTTTTATGAGATTTTCATCACCATTATCATCATCATCGCAACATTATCATCTCTATCTTCATATGACCTTTTGTAAGTTTTTTTTAATGATGATTCTAAACATTTATCGATTTTTAATGGTCATATTGGTTAGCTCAATTCATATATTTTTCTATCCAAAAAATAAAACACACTTGAAATTTTATTTTCCAAACTCTTTTCTTCTTCCTCTTCAATATTTATTATTTTTTCTTCTATTATTTATCCGTCGCATCGTGCGGGTTACTACACTAGTAATAATAATAATAACAGAAAAACTCTTCTCAAAGGAGCCAGGTGTGCAAGTAGTTGGCCAAGTGTCCACCATAGGCAAAAGTGCGCCAGTACGTGACGTTTCTCTCGTGCTAGCGTGTGATGCCACGTGTTATGGACCCACCCCATATCGCACTTGCGTAGTACCTATACGTGTCGACCAAATCCTTGCATTAGGTAGAGAATTAGTAAGATTTCTCCTTTACTATTTTTAATGTCAACTTCAATTTTTTCCCTAAATTATTCTTATTTATTCAATAATTTTATTTTCATTTCATTGAAAATATTTGGCAAAATTTAAAACTCGCAAAATAATATTTTTAATCGTAGTTATTTTTAGCGATATCAAAAATAAAATTATAAATTATTAAGTATAACTTTTTGAGCTATAGAGTGACAGAATATAAATACTAAATCATAAGATAGTTTAGTATAATTTAAAGTTTATCTTTTTTTTAATATTACGGATGGTTACTAATTAGGTGTTAGTAGTGAAAAATATTTACTCTAAAAATACCTAAAAAAGTGAATAAGGAAGAAAAAAAAACTTTGATAAATCCTCTCTCTCTCTTTATATAATAATAATCATAGATTAAATTATCACGAATTCAACAGTGAAACTGCATCTATATTTAAAATATAAATACAATCAGAAACTTAGACTTTTATCACAAAATAAGATTTTAATTAAGATTGCCATTTAAATGTGAAAAAATATTCTATAATTTTTACATTGCTTTTTTTTTTTTACATTTATTATTATTTTTTGGGGGGTTAACTAAAAAAAAGTGCCACATAGTGTTTTACCCAAAATTAGGAACAACCATGTAAGCAACGTGACACCCGAGCTCCCCAAAAATAGCAGTGGCATTTATGTGAATACCAGTAAGAAGAGACCCATTCTTATAAATCGAAACCTCCACCCTTTTTAACTCTACCTAGAGGTTAAAACCCAACCCTAGAGTTAATTGGAAAGGTAAATGGTCATAAATGCCCCTCCGATTTACCTTCTCCTTTCATGGTGTATCATCCTCCTCTCCGTCTTAAATATAAGAGGAAGAGCAAACGCAAAACAAGCCGTATACAACACATCTCCTACACAGGAAGGAGGAAAAAAAAAAAAAAAAAATCTCAATTCTCCCATCTTTTTTTCGGAAAAAAAAAAATTATATATATAAAGAGGATTCCCAAAAATCTCTTTGAATTGGTAATTATCTCTCCATCCTCTAATCCTCGAATTAGTTTTTGGTATTTTCTTTCTCCGAGTATGTATAGATCTCGTGAAATTACATGTGGAATCGATTTTTTTGTTTTTGTTTTTTCTTATTTTGGAGTTGTTTTGATGTTTTTGTGATGTTATTGTGCTTATTTTCGTTTTGGATAAGCTCGAAGGTTTGTGTCGGTTACTTTTATTGGAAATTTTGGGGCCAATTTTGGGATTTCCATTTGTACAAAAATGGTGGATAAGCATAAATGGATAAAGCGACCATTTAAAGGTTCGGTAGAGCGTACGAAGTAATTATTTAATGCTCACTTTACATGCATTTCTCGGTTTTTATTTATGAGATCCTTATCCTTCACGTTACTGCTTTTTTGTTTTTTTGCTCCTTGGGTAATCCAATTATACTTTCAATTAATTTTTCAGCATATTATTTTTTGGCGTCCCCTTTTATGATGAATTTTGGTTCAGATTCATCCGTTTGAGCTTTGTTTTGTGCTATAATTTCAAGCTTAGATTATGGAGTTTTTCGGTGGCATGGTTTCGATTTCATTGTTCTCCTTGGTATCTGTTATATGCATTTGCTGATGTAGTCATTTAGATGTAAGACGATCTCAGGTTTACAAATCGCGTTCTTGGTGCTGGATTAGTAGCTTATGATGCAATTTTTTTTTTTTTTAATGATCTAACTCATGCATTATACAACTAAAGACCAAACTTGTTGGGCTTAGGCAGGATCTGCATTGTCTTTTAGGCAATGTTAAATCGCAGGCAAATTCATTTATTTATTTGTGTATATTTGGTAATGATGAGTTAAATTCTCTGTTATTTGTTCTTGTTTAGAAATTATGTGTCCGTATCGGTATGCGAAACCATCTTCATGCAATTGGCTTGGTTATTATTATTTTGGGCTTACCTTTTCCTTTCCATTTATCCAGTGCCGCGAGTAGTAAGGGGTTTGAGTAAGAGATGCGACAAGCGTTCAGTTATTGTTTGTTTTCTGTTATTACCACATCATGTGTAGTATAAGGTATATTTGTCGCAGAATGTTTGCTCCGATGCATGCTTGTCGTTTTATTAGCCTAAGAAAATTTGGCTTACTATGTCCTGCGCTCTCTGTAATTGTGCGGGCTTCTGCGATCTTTTCGGTTTGTTTTTGTCGTATATATTGATGACCTAACCTTGAAATTCTGTAATTACTTTTTCCTGTATAGTTTATTGTTTGAATTCTTATGCTTCAAGTACTTGAAATTCTTACAGTTTATGCACTTTGATGAAATGATGAGTTGGATGTGAAGATATTGTCTTCTGATATGTCGTCAAAAATCTTTAGTATCTCTGTTTTAAAACACCGTCACTCTTTGTTTTCACAGGTCTACAACGAAGTCTGACACACAGAAGCATTAGATATTCAACTTTTGTGACGTTGAATATCTGAAGGCTCCGTTAATCATGGTATCAAAATCTTGTACAAACCTTCTTGATATGTGTTCTGATGATGTATTTGATTTCTGTCATCCTATAAGGTCACTTCCCCTTGTAATGACTGCCCCTCGAATGATCACCGACCTCGAAAGAGACACAAGCAGTGATGAAGATTCAGATGATTCAGCACCAATTGTTCGAGACCGAAAAATAATTGTCGCCAACTTCCTTCCAGTGAGTTCTCAAAAGGATCCAATTAGTGGGAAATGGAGTTTCACACTGGATGAGGATTCTATTCTTGTTCAGCTGAAAGATGGCTTCTCTCCTGATACTGAAGTCATCTACGTCGGTAGTCTGAAGGCTGATGTAGATACTGCAGAGCAAGAAGATGTCGCTCAAAAACTTTTCAAGGAACATAAATGCATTCCAACTTTTCTCCCACCCGAACTCCACAAGAAGTTCTATCATGGCTTCTGCAAGCAGCACTTATGGCCTCTTTTCCATTACATGCTTCCTTTCTGCCTCGACAAAGGTGACCTCTTCGATCGCTCTCTTTTCCAAGCCTATGTTTCTGCCAATAAAATATTTGCTGACAAAGTTATGGAGGCAATTAATTCTGTTGACGATTATGTTTGGGTTCACGATTATCATCTAATGCTTCTCCCTACTTTTCTAAGGAAAAGACTAAGTAGGGTTAAGCTCGGTTTCTTTCTCCACAGCCCATTTCCCTCCTCGGAGATTTACAGAACTCTCCCTGTTAGAGATGAAATCCTGAAGGCATTGCTTAATGCAGATCTAATTGGCTTCCAAACATTTGATTATGCTCGCCACTTCCTCTCTTGCTGCAGTAGAATGCTTGGGCTAAGTTATGAATCTAAGCGTGGCTATATTGGTATAGAGTATTTTGGGCGCACAGTGAGCATTAAGATTCTTTCTGTGGGTGTTCACATTGGCCGGCTTGAATCTGTGTTGAACTTTCAGGCTACGCTCGACAAGGTGCAAGAGATCAAACAACAGTACAAGGGGAGAAAATTATTATTAGGCGTCGACGACATGGATATCTTCAAAGGAATCAGTCTAAAATTTTTAGGGCTAGAGCTTCTGTTGGAGAGGAATCCCGAGCTTAGAGAAAAAATAGTGCTTGTCCAAATTGTAAATCCTGCGAGAAGCACCGGAAAAGATGTCAAGGAAGCAAGAGATGAAGCAATCACTGTTGCTGAAAGAATCAACCTTACCTATGGTTCCAAACAATATCAACCTATAGTACTTATCGAGAACCCTGTATGTTTTTATGAGAAAGTTGCTTTCTATGCGGTAGCTGAGTGTTGCATAGTGAATGCTGTTAGGGATGGTATGAACTTAATCCCGTATGAATATATTGTATGCAGGGAGGGAACCAAGGAGATTGATAATTGTAGAGGTATTGAAGTTAATTCTCCTCATACAAGCACACTTATAGTGTCTGAATTTGTGGGTTGCTCCCCATCTTTAAGTGGAGCATTTAGAGTGAACCCTTGGAGTGTGGAAGATGTGGCTGATGCTTTATATCGAGCAATTGACTTAACTGAACCAGAGAAGCAATTGAGGCATGAAAAGCATTACCGTTATGTTAGTTCTCATCATGTTGCTTACTGGGCTCGTAGCTTTGCCCAAGATCTTGAGAGAGCATGCAACGATCACTATAAAAGGAGGTGTTGGGGTATTGGGTTTGGATTGAGCTTCAGAGTTCTTGCCCTTTCTCCTGAGTTTAGAAAGTTGTCAGTTGATCATCTCGTTTCTTCTTACAAGAAAACATGCAGAAGGGCGATCTTTCTGGACTATGATGGGACTATAATGCCTGAGGCGTCCATTAGTAAAACTCCAAGCAGAGAGATAATCTCTATCCTGAACAGCTTGTGCAGTGATCCAAAGAATATAGTATTTATTGTCAGTGGTAGAGGAAGAACGTCCCTTGATGAGTGGTTTGCTTCGTGTGAGGCCCTTGGTATTGCTGCTGAACATGGGTATTTTATCAGGTAAGCATATTCTACCATGATTCACGACTTAGTGAACATCGAGTAGTACTAATGCTCCTTTTTGTTTTCCTTCATCTATTTGTTTTATTGCAAATTTATACCTTTGGAGGGACCTAAGGGGTGAAGTTATCTCGTTTTGTTATTGAGGCCTTCCTGTATGACTTGGGCTGCTAGAATAAGTTCTTTTTGTTTTGTCTGTCGTAGATGGAATAAAGCTGCTGAGTGGGAAACCGATTCAGTGATCCTTGATTCTGAGTGGAAGAAGATTGCAGAACCTGTTGTGAAATTATATACCGAGACAACTGATGGTTCTTTCATAGAGTCAAAGGAGAGTGCCATCGTATGGCATTACCAATATGCAGACCATGATTTTGGCTCTTGCCAAGCTAAAGAGCTGTTGAGTCATCTGGAGAGTGTACTCGCAAATGAGCCTGTGGTGGCTAAAAGGGGCCAGCACATCGTGGAAGTGAAACCTCAGGTATGTGTTACCCGCCTCGAATCCTATTACCGGTTGTTAATTACCAGATTTTATGGAATGTGTGCTTGATATGTTTATGTGCTGATTCTCTTTCTTGATAACAGTAAAAGATCACAGGTTCCTTTTACATAGTTTGCTGCAAAATCATCTATTACATGCATAACCACAATATATATATATATATATGTGTGAGTCCGGCTGAGATACTATCAATAGCCCGAGGCATTTGGTGCTATCAAGTTTTCTGCCGTTAGATTTATCTTTTTTATCATTTTTAACTGTTTGATTATACTATTCAACTAACCACCCACTCAACCCTAGGGTCCCACATCATCCTAACCGCACATCTTTTAATTTAAGGGTAGAAAACTTAATAGCACCAAGTCATTGGTGCTATTAATAGTATTCCAGCCTAGTTCATATATATATATATATATATGCTACTTAAAGAGTGCATTTTCTTAAAGAAATACCCTATGTGAAGTTGGTATTTTATTTGAAAAGTTTACGGAGGGACATTGCTGTAAGTACGAGGGTTTGAATGTGAGAAATCAGATATTTTTTTAAAGCTTCGAAATTGATGTAATCAAGTTCTTCAAAGGCATACGTAAGCATTCATGCAGTTTGGCGGCGATAGATATATGCAAACATATAAGTTCGCTAGAGCACATATTTATCTCGAAAGCTTAATAAGTGAATGTTCATGTGCAGGGAGTTAGCAAGGGGCTGGTTGTGGAGAAACTCCTTAGAACGATGGTCCATAACGGGAAGCCGCCGGATTTTGTGATGTGTATTGGGGATGATCGATCTGATGAGGATATGTTCGAAAGCTTAAGTGATACGGCAAATAGCAAACTGTTCCCTTCAGTTCCAGAGGTATTTGCATGCACAGTTGGCCAAAAACCGAGCAAAGCCAAATATTATGTCAACGATACCACCGAAGTAATACGATTATTGAAAGCCATTGCTTCTGTTTCGACTCAGAACGACAAGGATACCCGCAGTCATGTTTCCTTCAAATTGCCACCTGAGATTGTTGAATGAGCCCATTACTCATTTTCTTTAATTGGTGGGGGATTGTGTACATTATATGGATCTTCGAGCATCGTGTTACCATATTTTTGGCAATATTCAGTAACTGCGTACTTCGGGTTCTTTTCGGTGCTATTGCAAGCCAATATGACAACAATTCTGGGATGACATGGATCTTCATTTTTCTCCGTCATTCTTCACTCTGTTTTTTTTTTTCCCTCTACAAAACTGATTAGCTTTTCGGATAGGCTTTTAATATAATGAAGGGCTCATCTGGTTTCACATCTTCTTTGTAGTAGCTTCTTCCTGTTGAAATGTACATAATAATTTTCCTCCCCTTTTGCTGTTCCAACTCTCTTGCAAACTATGTACTCTGCTTTGTGCACCTTTTAGCGTTACAGATCTTTCCGTAAAGCTACATTTGCTTGTATTATGCTCAGGTAAGCACTACATCATCTCCTGATATATATTAGCGAAAAAGCCTTCTTTATAATAGGTATGGTAGTTCGTATAGAAACAATAATATATAATCGAACACTTCTATATTGCATAAAATTAATGTAATATTGCTTTCTAATATATGTTAATTATAACTCAAAAGTTATTACATTATCCTTGGGCCATTTTTCAGGTGCTGCTTATCCCTAACCCTGGTTTGAAAGTGTAGACGCAATGGATTGAGAAATGGGCCTGGGCCTCGTGTGCATTAGGTGTATGTTTGGACTTAAAATCTGGGCACAAACTTTGGCATTAGAGAACCAAATCTGACACAGCATTTCAAATTTAAGCCATGTTCAGATATTGGAGGTAATATTCTCTTCAGTTTGAAGATTTTCTATTAAGATTAAGGGCTATGAGTACAGTTGAATGTCTGTAATGCCATACTATATTCGGCCTCTAATTTTATTTTTTAAAAAAAGATAAATTATTTTATAGATAAAAATATGTGATCTTTTAAAGAGTAAAAATTAAACTCTCATCTTTTAATTATACAAGTAAATTTTTATACCGAATATATTATTCATAAATAATTTATTTCTACGTCCAAATAAGGTCTTAGTAAATTAAACGAGGAAAAAGTTTGGCACAAGTTGCGCATGCATATCATGGAGTTACGTTGGCGTACCCAGGGATCCGAGGCTACACCGCTGCGCAAGGACGAAGAGTAGTTCCTCCTCTCTAATCATGACTTGAAATTGAGTTTCGGGCATTGTCCTTATTCAATCAATCACTTATAACATCTCACAATCCCCATGTACCATCTTGTAAATACTGCGACCTTACTAATTATAGGAACTGCATTAGCCCTTGTTTTTCTCCTTTTTCTTCTAAGAAAATAGATAACACACATCTCTTATCCCATTAATATAATACCAATCGTCCTAACACAATTGACACAAAATTTAATAGTTGATATCTGATGCCTCAAATCTATTTTTTTTTTTTTAAATGAACGAAACAGTAATATACTATTGAAACTACCGGCTGTATCTAGCGCAGTTAGTTAAAAACTTCATGGTTAGTATTTGAGATTTCAAGTTCAAAACTTGATTGCTTTGTATTTCTAACTGTCCATATAAAAAAAAAAATTTGAAAGAAGCGAGTAGCTTGCTATATTCCTCTCTCAAAATAAAATATTTCTATAACTTCAATTTGTCGCTCCTATAGCCAATTGGTACCATACTTGGCCTATATATAATTTTAATAAAATCTGAGGATTGAACATATAATTAACTCATAGAAAGTGACTAGCTAAGCAAAATCGTAAAAGGAATAATGAGAATCCGGAAGAAGCAAAAACCATGCGATAAATTTCTTAGTTTTGGCATCACCTTTTTTAAATACATTTTGTGAAGTAAGAGTGAAGAGGTCGTTGTTTAGGTAACATTAATGTAATCACAAAGAAAATTTTTTTTTTTCCTAAAAAGAGAGTGATGCATTGCATATTATGTGGACCATTCCTTGAGCCAGAGTATCACTTTATCTCGGGCCACTCAACCGTGCCCATACATCGAGCTTTGCATATTGAGTCAAGTAAAATACTAGAAACCCAATAAGATATCCCAACTTATATAATATAGTTTCATCACTTAAATCAGAGGGTTAGTTGCACTATTTGTCTCCAATTTTTAGATAAATTTCTTAATTTTTCTTATTTATTTTAGCTTAGATAGGAAAGACATGCGGTTGTCGGTGATTTACGTTCAAGTTTGAGTTATTTTATAAAATCAAAGTGTTTGGGTTTCTGGGCTGAAGAGTCTACAACCTAAACAAGCAGCTAACTTCATATGTAAAGAAGGAAATTAATGCCCTAATTAAATTATTCTTCACTTTTCTTTACTTGTTTGATCATTACGAGTTTAAAGCGCGACTACGCTAATACTAGCATTAGCAATATTAATCAAAGGCCTAAAGAGTTCAAAATATATACTAACCTATCATCTCTCATCTTTTTACCTTAACCTTGTCTCTCTTCCAATCCAACCAACCTACTGTTTTTCACTTTAAACATCTCAACTAAAAGATGATGGAAGCAACAATACTTAAAAACTAAAGTTTCTTCAAGTACACAATGCCTTTGATAAAGAACTAATCCCCACATTAGTAATAAGCTTTTACTCTTTTATTGGACCCAATTAAAGTGTCCTAGTTAAGAGATCTTATGAAGCTCTAGCACAAAAAGCTCTCTTGCTCTCATCAATATCTAATGTAGTGAAGGACTATAGGAGACACAAGGAAAGTGGCTAAAGCAGTACATCCACCAATATGGCCACTTCCAAACAAAAATCACATGCATGTGTCAAAAAAGAAAGAAAGAAAGAAAAAAAAAAAGTAAAAG
This sequence comes from Ananas comosus, assembly GCF_001540865.1. NCBI lineage: Eukaryota > Viridiplantae > Streptophyta > Magnoliopsida > Poales > Bromeliaceae > Ananas > Ananas comosus. The sequence goes on along the minus strand of NC_033626.1, from coordinate 13,332,516 downwards.
AAAAGGGAGATGAGCCATGGGTAGGAACAAATCCACCCAGGAGTCCAAAAGGACATAAGGGTTTGTGGGCACAAAAAATTATTGAAGAATAAATGTGAGTCTCTTCAAACAATTCTATGATAAAAAGATTTCGGAAATGAAATTACTTTCTGTATAATTGGCGACAGCTGCAGGATTAGAAGAAAAATTTTATATATTTTCTTCTCTAGTCATTATCTTAAGAAAAATCTTAGCTGAATTCAAAATCTCTTGCTTTAGCTTGCGCAATTTGAATCCAACAGTTTTTTTTTTTTTTCCTAAAATCCTAACTACTAAACAATAATATAATACTACTTTTTATGTCTAACAATTATGGAATTATAGATCTTAAGGTCATGTGGGGGCCAAAATCCAAATGACTACTCAATTTTTTTTTTTTTAAAAAAAATTAATGAGAAGTACAAAAGAGAGAGTAAAAGAATTCCCACTCCACAACTTGACAGCAGTGAACGGATGATGTTGAATTTAAAAACATATATATTTCCACTCAACTTTTCTCTTTCACCTTCTTGTGTACTTAAATTTTCAATAACTCCCGTAAGCTGTAGTTGTTTGGCATTTCCTTTCATAATATTGTAAATTTTGTATTGGAGCTGAGGATCGGACTTACTTACATGCATAAACGTTTTATTCAATATTTACTTTTTGATTTACTTTAGAAAATTATAATATTTAATAGAGGAGAAGCGTGATTGAATATTTAGGTTAATGTATACTATTTTAAATAAAATAAAATAATCTTATAAGTAAAATATATTATTCTATTGAATCACTTTTAAGTATAAAAAAAAAAAATCATACTGAATAAATTGTTACTGGATAATTTATGACGTCTTTATTATATCCGAATTACACAAGACGAAGAGTTTTGTCCGTGCGTGTAGAACTCGACTTCGCACGGAACAAGCACGAACTCACCACCTCCTCGCGAGGAGACGGTCTTGCTCTTACAGACCGTCTGGGGCCTATGAAAGTCGGAGATCTTGGTTATATCTGTCTCTAGTTACAAGAACTCTCGCAAGTCTGAATAAATACATTCTTATTACGACTAGGGGTGGAAACGAGCCGAGCTCGAGCGAGCTTATGTCAGCTCAAATTCGACTTGAAATTAATTTCGAGTCTAAATCTAGGCTCAAGCTCGACTTGAAATTAATTCGAGCCGAGCTCGAGCGAGCCTAATTTCGAGTCGAGCCGAGCTCGAGCTCTAAACGAGCCGATTGAAATTCTCGACATTATATAATCAATAGTTTAATTTTTATAAAACATTACCTACAATTTGATGCAACATGTCCAATAGTTCAAAATACAAAATAATTATAAGAAATGTGAGCTAGGGTGACTTCCTGACTGGATGAGGGCCTAAGAGAGAGAGAGAGAGAGAGAGAGAGCAGGAAAAAAGTACGCGGGATTTCGCATGTTGATGTTATCAATGTTTTAGCGGTTCATGGCAACAGTGAATAAGTCTGAAAGAGAGGACGTGTGTATGGTAAATTTAGGAAGTTTAGGCTCAATTGCACGGTGTTCTCTCCCGTACTTGCTTGGTGTTTATTTTATGGCACAATAATGTCGTCCACGCATAATTAAATTAAAGCCTATCATATAATTAAAATAATTATCATTATATATAGATATATATATACTATATAGAGAGAGAGAGAGAGAGAGAGTTGGACTGGGCTACTATTAGTAGCAAAATCCTATTGTTGCTACCAGTTTTTTAGCCTTTGGATCAACTCTTTTCATTATTTCTAACCATTGGATTAAATACTATAACCCAGTGGAGACCACTTAACCCTAGGAGAACCACTCAACTCTAACCGACTAATATCATCCTGACCCTATAATTTTTCATCCAAGGGTTAAAAACTTGATAGCAAAAAGAGCGTTTTACTATTAATAGTATTCTAGTCTATATATATATATATATATATATTTTCGAGCTTTTCGAGCTTTTCGAGCCTAATTCGAACGAGCCGAGTAATACTCAAGCTCGGCTTGAAATGAATTTCGAGCCTTTTATTTTGTTCAAGCTCGGCTCATTTAATTTCGAGTCGAGCTCGAGCGAGCCGAATATCGAGCCGAACACGAGTCGAACGCGAGCCGGCTCGCTCGTTTGCCAGCCCTAATTACGACGTCCAAACATGAAAAAGTATATACTTTCAGTACGAAGTATTAGAGAAGGTATGTCTGCAACTAATAAAATAGGAAGAAAAAAAGAAGAAGAAGAAGAAGAAGAAAATGCAGTCCACCAACAAGCTGCATGATAACTACCAGGTTAGCTAGATTGTACAACCCCTGATCATGGTAGTGAAGTTTCTGGAATCTCATGATCTCAACAGATGCTGAGCCCATCTCTCTGTAATGGATATTAGCAGGAGCAGCTGCTGCACGTGATTCTCCCTTACTCGGTTACTCCTCTCTCCTCTCTCTCTCTCTCTCTCTCTACCCCACGCTTCACAGGCAGCACAACACCTCTCTTGTCTCTTTCCTCCCTCTCAGTCTCACTCTTCCCCTCAGGCCCCATCTTAGTAGTACCAGTAGCAGTAGTAGTATCTTCCTACAACAACAACAACAACAACAACAACAACAAATACAGCAGCAGCAGCAGCAGCAGCAGCCCAAAAAAAAAAAGAAAAAAAAAAAAAAAAAAAAAAAAAAAAAAAAAAAAAAAAAAAACCGACCAAAAACGAAGAAGAAAGAGAGGAAAAAAACATCGTCCGTCGCGCGGCTTCACAAAACCGACGAATCGGAGGCCGGAAAGAGAAGAGAGAGGCGAGCAGTAATGAGAGCAGAAGAGGAGAGGCGTCCGGTGCCTTTCCTAAGAATCTGCTCTCCAATCGGCTTCGCCGCCAAAGTTCCGGCAGCTTCCCGCCATTTCTCTGAAGAGCTACGTCTCCTCCCATCCTCTTGGCGGTCTTCTTCTTTTTCTTCTCTTCTTGCTTCTCCTTCCCTGCATTGTGATGTGCTAATCGTGTTACCACCGTATCTGACGCTGTAAAACTCGTGCGAGCAAAATGGTTTACTTCGCCAAACGCGCTTCCTCCGCTCTCCTGTAAGCGGGCTTGGTCGCCCTCAAATCCACGACGCAGACAGATAGGGCTCTCGCCAATTGTTGCTCGGCTCAAGTGAACGGGACGGGGGCATGGCTGTGTGTGTGCTGTGT